>NC_059445.1:17763044-17770544 GCF_905237065.1 Salmo salar | reverse complement strand
AATGGACTCTTCTACAGATAAACATGACAAAATTGACTCTTCTACAGATAAACATGACAAAATGGACTCTTCTACAGATGAACATGACAAAATGGACTCTTCTACAGATGAACATGACAAAATGGACTCTTCAACAGATAAACATTAACTTTTCTACAGATAAACATGACAAAATGGACTCTTCAACAGATAAACATTAACTTTTCTACAGATAAACATGACAAAATGGACTCTTCAACAGATGAACATGACAAAATGGACTCTTCAACAGATAAACATTAACTTTTCTACAGATAAACATGACAAAATGGACTCTTCTACAGATAAACATGACAAAATGGACTCTTCAACAGATGAACATGACAAAATGGACTCTTCAACAGATAAACATTAACTTTTCTACAGATAAACATGACAAAATGGACTCTTCTACAGATAAACATTAACTTTTCTACAGATAAACATGACAAAATGGACTCTTCTACAGATGAACATGACAAAATGGACTCTTCTACAGATGAACATGACAAAATGGACTCTTCCACAGATGAACATGCCAAAATTGACTCTTCTACAGATAAACAGGACAAAATGGACTCTTCTACAGATAAACATGACAAAATGGACTCTTCTACAGATAAACATGACAAAATGGACTCTTCTACAGATAAACAGGACAAAATGGACTCTTCAACAGATGAACATGACAAAATGGACTCTTCAACAGATGAACATGCCAAAATGGACTCTTCTACAGATAAACATGACAAAATGGACTCTTCAACAGATGAACATGCCAAAATGGACTCTTCTACAGATAAACATGAACTTTTCTACAGATAAACATGACAAAATGGACTCTTCTACAGATGAACATGACAAAATGGACTCTTCTACAGATGAACATGACAAAATGGACTCTTCTACAGATGAACATGACAAAATGGACTCTTCTACAGATAAACATGACAAAATGGACTCTTCAACAGATGAACATGCCAAAATGGACTCTTCTACAGATAAACATGACAAAATGGAGTCTTCTACAAATGAACATGACAAAATTGACTCTTCAACAGATAAACATGAACTTTTCTACAGATAAACATGACAAAATGGACTCTTCAACAGATAAACAGGACAAAATGGACTCCTCAACAGATAAACATGACAAAATGGACTCCTCAACAGATAAACATGACAAAATGGACTCTTCTACAGATAAACATGACAAAATGGACTCTTCCACAGATGAACATGCCAAAATTGACTCTTCTACAGATAAACAGGACAAAATGGACTCTTCTACAGATAAACATGACAAAATGGACTCTTCTACAGATAAACATGACAAAATGGACTCTTCCACAGATGAACATGCCAAAATTGACTCTTCTACAGATAAACAGGACAAAATGGACTCTTCCACAGATGAACATGCCAAAATGGACTCTTCAACAGATAAATATGTTCAAAGATATTTGAAGTTCTGCCTATAAATGGCTTATAAACAAGACCGTTTTCTAGCTGTTTAATTAAGTACATTCATATGTGTATAAACAGCTTTAATTGAGCACTCCTCAAAAACCAGCGTCTCTCTCTATTCTCTGTCCCGTCTCCTCTAGATTCACAGCACAGATGTCTGCTAGTGACAGCCACTACAGGTTAGGACCTCTCCTCTCCTTCCCTCTCTCTCCCTGACACTGATGCAGTCAGACTGGGAACACAGAGAAGCCCTAATTCATTTTGGGATGTGAAGGCCAAACAGCACTGAATGACTGGAGGCAGGGGCACTGGGAGTGAGGGTGGATGAGTGTCTGTCTGTCTGTGAGTGTCTGTGCTTGTTCGTGTCTGTGTGTCTGTGTGCGTGAGTGCATAAGTCTTTCTCTCAGACAGCGGGAGCAAGAGAGGCAGGCCGAAACTGGGCCATGTTGGGGTGAGAAGTGCCTTGTCATGGTCTCGTCCTGTCTCTATGACAACGAGATGCAGTCACAGCCAACGGGCCGATTAACAGAGCCTCCCGTCTCCTATCCACAGTCGGGCCACTGACCTCTGCTCTGAATGGCTCTAATGTCACATTAGGAGAAACTAGTCCTCTCTGTGTACTTGAGACGCACTTAAACCTTCATTTCAACTTCAACCCCAACTACATTGGGTCCGCAATTACCAGACTAAATCTACACCACATGTCAAACAATGGTCATAACAGACAGAAATGCTAAAACAACAGACACACAGTTCAGACAGAGGTTTCAACCACATGACAGGGAGAGAGGACATATAGACTAGCTAGAATGGGAAAACTAAATGTACTAAACTTCTCTATAAGAGTCTGTCTGGCTATCAATCAGACTAACTAGAAACAGCTGGAAGTTCAGGGAATTTTCATTAGCACACATTGAGAATAGTGAAACGTTCTGTTGTCAGTAAAGAGAGTAAATGTTGTGATAGTAAATAGAGAGAACGTTGCAACAATGCTGTGCCTCACCATTGCAAGATGTTGTGAGAACATTATACAGTAAAGAGAGGGAACGTTGTGCAGTAAAGAGAGGGAACGTTGTGCAGTAAAGAGAGGGAACATTGTGCAGTACAGAGAGGGAACATTGTGCAGTACAGAGAAGGAACGTTGAGGGAATGTTGTGCAGTAAAGAGAGGGAATGTTGTGCAGTAAAGAGAGGGAACATTGTGCAGTAAAGAGAGGGACCGTTGAGGGAACGTTGTGCAGTAAAGAGAGGGAACGTTGTGCAGTAAAGAGAGGGAACGTTGTGCAGTAAAGAGAGGGAACGTTGTGCAGTAAAGAGAGGGAACATTGTGCAGTAAAGAGAGGGAACATTGTGCAGTAAAGAGAGGGAACATTGTGCAGTAAAGAGAGGGAACGTTGTGCAGTAAAGAGAGGGAACGTTGTGCAGTAAAGAGAGGGAACATTGTGCAGTAAAGAGAGGGAACGTTGAGGGAACGTTGTGCAGTAAAGCGAGGGAACGTTGTGCAGTAAAGAGAGGGAACGTTGAGGGAACGTTGTGCAGTAAAGAGAGGGAACGTTGTGCAGTAAAGAGAGGGAACATTGTGCAGTAAAGAGAGGGAACATTGTGCAGTAAAGAGAGGGAACATTGTGCAGTAAAGAGAGGGAACTTTGTGCAGTAAAGAGGGAACTTTGAGGGAATGTTGTACAGTAAAGAGAGGGAACGTTGAGGGAACGTTGTGCAATACAGAGAGGGAACATTGTGCAGTAAAGAGAGGGAACGTTGTGGGAATGTTGTGCAGTAAAGAGAGGGAACATTGTGAGGATGTTGTGCACATTGTGGGAATGGTATAGAGCGCAGACAGAGAACGTTGTGAGAACATCGTAGGGACGTTGTGCCTTACCATTACAGGACATTTTGAGAACATTATATACTAAAAAGAGAGAAGGTTGTGGGAATGTTGTGCAGCAAAGGGAGAGAAGGTTGTGGGAATGTTGTGCAGCAAAGGGAGAGAAGGTTGTGAGAACATCGTAGGGACGTTGAACCTTACCATTACAGGCGAGGCCGTGGTGGCTGTGAGCTGTGACCTGCGTTACAGGTAAGTACAGCGTGGCTGTGTACTCTTCCTCGTCCTCGTCCGACTCATGGACCGCCGGATGGGCGCTGGCGCTACTTAGCAACGAGCTCTGGTTGTCATGGAGATTGGGTGATGGTGGTTGCGAGTGTGAATGGTCAGTAACTGATGGGCTGGGTAGAGAGGATGGCATGGGAGAACCTAAAGAAAAGAATTAAACCATCCATAAACAAAAACAAACAAACAAACAAACAACACAAAATGAAACTATGGCAACAGAACATACAGATTTTGCTAGTAGAAATCATACTGACATAGAAAGTGATAATGGGACATTGTGACAGTTGGTTTTGCTGGGTGAATACTTGGTTTGTCAGTCAATAACCTTGGCATTATTGCGTCTGTGTTCACCAGATTGTGTATGTTCCTCTGACATACATAACTTGGAGACCGTCGCCATTTCAACCAACTAGCTAGTCATGGTTATCACACATTGCCAACTTGAGTTCCCGAAAAATTCAGACCACAATCACCCTCTTCCGAGACACCACACACGTACAGAAATACACTGACACATTCATACAAAGCCAACTGGTTTCTAAGAATGTGTTAAGTGCGTCTCGAGTTCACACACACACACACACACACACACACACACACACACACACACACACACACACACACACACACACACACACACACACACACACACACACACACACACACACACACACACACACACACACACACACAGAGTGCATCTTGGTTTGAAAGGTAATGATGTTCTTTGTCTCTGACTCTCCACACACAATGCCTTCGTCACATGGGGCGGCAGTGTAGCCTAGTGGTTAGAGCGCTGGACTAGTAACTGAAAAGTTGCAAGTTGGAATCCCTGAGCTGACAAGGTACAAATCTGTCCTTCTGTCCCTGAACAAGGCAGTCAACCCACTGTTCCTAGGCTGTCATTGAAAATAAGAATTTGTTCTGAACTGACTTGCCTAGTTAAATAAATAAAGGTAAATAAGTCACAGATACAGAGTAGCAATGGCTGCACAATGCAGAGACAACAACACTCCTGGTGTGCGCCCCAAATGGCATTCTATTGTCATTTATAGTGCACTACCTTAGATCAGGACCACAGTCACGTCTCTAAGGCTGTTATTAGCAGATTACACAGGAAAGAGCATCCACCCTCTTCTGTAACTCGGCCCTAAAGCCCAATTTCCTGCAGCGATTGTTGTGGGGAGACCGTCTGAAATGGGGAGGACAATTTCCGATTTTCCGGGAGGAGGGAGAGGCAGGCGTCTGAAGAAATAACTGAGTCGCCAGAAAGACGGAGACGGGATTCTTTAATCAAAAACGCTGACGGCCTTCTGAGCTTTATCTTATGGCTGCTCCAGTCAACTAGCCCAGAATGATGAAGACATACTACATTATACAGCCGTGTCATATGGACATGTATTACCATGTTTCACATCTACGCTACCGGGCCGCTTGTCGGTGGGCTTTTTCAACGTACACGATTGAAAAACCGAGATAGTCGCCTCGTACGTACAGTAGGACTTTCACCGCTGTCTACTTGATGGCAGCGCCAGGCCATATATCCACGTTAGCTGTAGTCTCATAGAGCCATCAAGACATAACAGGCTATATAACCTTCAGGCAGGATAACAGGCGATGATGAGGAAGTGTGTGTGTGTGTGTAGGCTGTGTGGCAGTAAATACATAACAGCTCACTTAGTTGTGACAGATGGTTCCATCAAGGATTTAGTGGTCCCCATTCACTGAACCCAGAGCAATACATATCTCATCTCGTTTTGTCGTTTTACAGCAATTACACCCTCCATCCATCTATCTTATAGCAGCTAGATAAACACAAACAGGGAGATAGAAATACACTGCATCTATGGCAGAAAGTCAGAAAAGACCAAATAGGTTATACATTCATTCTTTAACAGAGTGAGTGTGTGAGTGGCCTGTCAGCATGCTCTGTTCAAGTTCTCTCCACACACACACACACACACACACACACACACACACACACACACACACACACACACACACACACACACACACACACACACACACACACACACACACACACACACACACACACACACACACACACACACACACACACACACACACACTCCTGCGATGCCCTACTTTAACTCCAGAGAGTTCTCACTGTGTAGTCCATACTGTGTTAAGTGTCCCTGAAGTCATGTAATTATTTTCTCTTTCTCCTGTTCCCATCATGCCCTCCTCTCTCCACACAAATCTCCTACAGTCAGAGGGGAAAAGGACAGGATGGGGGGAAAAAACAAGTGTACTCCTTTTAATTAATCTGACGTTTCTTTCTTTCTTTATTGGTGAGGTGCCACCTGGGATGTTAGACTGGGTTTCTGTATAAGCACTTTGTGACAACTGCTGATGTTAAAATGGCTTTATAAATGAATGTGATTGATTGACGGAGGGCTACTGTGTTACATACAGCTGATGGGAGAAACACAGCTAGAAGCAGAGAAGTCGTGTGGGACTCTAGCCCAGTTCTATCTCTGTTCTATACTGCTCAGCCCTGTATCAGTTCTATCTCTGTTCTATACTGCTCAGCCCTGTATCAGTTCTATCTCTGTTCCATACTGCTCAGCCCTGTATCAGTTCTATCTCTGTTCTATACTGCTCAGCCCTGTATCAGTTCTATCTCTGTTCCATACTGCTCAGCCCTGTATCAGTTCTATCTCTGTTCTATACTGCTCAGCCCTGTATCAGTTCTATCTCTGTTCTATACTGCTCAGCCCTGTATCAGTTCTATCTCTGTTCCATACTGCTCAGCCCTGTATCAGTTCTATCTCTGTTCTATACTGCTCAGCCCTGTATCAGTTCTATCTCTGTTCCATACTGCTCAGCCCTGTATCAGTTCTATCTCTGTTCTATACTGCTCAGCCCTGTATCAGTTCTATCTCTGTTCTATACTGCTCAGCCCTGTATCAGTTCTATCTCTGTTCCATACTGCTCAGCCCTGTATCAGTTCTATCTCTGTTCTATACTGCTCAGCCCTGTATCAGTTCTATCTCTGTTCTATACTGCTCAGCCCTGTATCAGTTCTATCTCTGTTCCATACTGCTCAGCCCTGTATCAGTTCTATCTCTGTTCCATACTGCTCAGCCCTGTATCAGTTCTATCTCTGTTCTATACTGCTCAGCCCTGTATCAGTTCTATCTCTGTTCTATACTGCTCAGCCCTGTATCAGTTCTATCTCTGTTCCATACTGCTCAGCCCTGTATCAGTTCTATCTCTGTTCCATACTGCTCAGCCCTGTATCAGTTCTATCTCTGTTCTATACTGCTCAGCCCTGTATCAGTTCTATCTCTGTTCCATACTGCTCAGCCCTGTATCAGTTCTATCTCTGTTCTATACTGCTCAGCCCTGTATCAGTTCTATCTCTGTTCTATACTGCTCAGCCCTGTATCAGTTCTATCTCTGTTCCATACTGCTCAGCCCTGTATCAGTTCTATCTCTGTTCTATACTGCTCAGCCCTGTATCAGTTCTATCTCTGTTCCATACTGCTCAGCCCTGTATCAGTTCTATCTCTGTTCCATACTGCTCAGCCCTGTATCAGTTCTATCTCTGTTCCATACTGCTCAGCCCTGTATCAGTTCTATCTCTGTTCTATACTGCTCAGCCCTGTATCAGTTCTATCTCTGTTCTATACTGCTCAGCCCTGTATCAGTTCTATCTCTGTTCCATACTGCTCAGCCCTGTATCAGTTCTATCTCTGTTCTATACTGCTCAGCCCTGTATCAGTTCTATCTCTGTTCCATACTGCTCAGCCCTGTATCAGTTCTATCTCTGTTCTATACTGCTCAGCCCTGTATCAGTTCTATCTCTGTTCCATACTGCTCAGCCCTGTATCAGTTCTATCTCTGTTCCATACTGCTCAGCCCTGTATCAGTTCTATCTCT
>NC_059445.1:17753044-17758044 GCF_905237065.1 Salmo salar | reverse complement strand
TCTCCCTCCATCTGTCTCACTGCTCAGACCACTCTCTCTATCTCTCCCTCCATCTGTCTCACTGCTCAGACCTCTCTCTCTCTCTCTCTCTCTCCATCTGTCTCACTGCTCAGACCTCTCTCTCTCTCTCCATCTGTCTCACTGCTCAGACCTCTCTCTCTCTCTCTCTCTCCATCTGTCTCACTGCTCAGACCTCTCTCTCTCTCCATCTGTCTCACTGCTCAGACCACTCTCTCTCTCTCCATCTCTATCTGTCTCACTGCTCAGACCACTCTCTCTCTCTCTCTCTCTCTCTCTCCATCTGTCTCACTGCTCAGACCACTCTCTCTCTCCCTCCATCTGTCTCACTGCTCAGACCACTCTCTCTCTCTCTCTCCCTCCATCTGTCTCACTGCTCAGACTGCTCTCTCTCTCTCTCTCTCCCTCCATCTGTCTCACTGCTCAGACCACTCTCCCTCTTTCTCTCCATCTCTGCCTCCATCTGTCTCACTGCTCAGACCACTCTCTCTCTCCCTCCATCTGTCTCACTGCTCAGACCACTCTCTCTCTCTCCCCATCTCTCCCGCCATCTGTCTCACTGCTCAGATGCTCTCTCTCCATCTCTCTCTCTCACACAACCAACTAGCCTGAAGGACACACTACTGCACCTACCACCTTTCACTCCACAAGCAAGCACACACAGCCCCCCCCAACACCACCACACACACACACACACACACACACTCATGAGCATATATATACGCACGAACACACACACACACACACAAACAACTGTACACTGCCAACTACAGCCTCCTCCTTTTACAACCAGAGGAGAGGAGAGAAGAGAGGAGAGAAGAGAGGAGAGTAGAGAGGGAGAGAGGGAGAGGGGAGGAGAGAGGAGAGTGGAGGGGAGGAGAGGGGAAGAGAGGAGAGGAGAGTGGAGGGGAGGAGAGGGGAGAGGGGAGGAGAGAGGAGAGGGGAGAGGGGAGGAGAGAGGAGAGGGGAGACAGGAGAGGCAGATAGGATGGCAAACCAACTCTGCACTTGTTCTACAAACAAGCAATAGAGGAGATAAGGAAGAAGAAAGAGGATGGGAGGAGAGGCAGTTGTGGCAAAGAGAAATGGCGGCCATCTTTGTTCTAATGATAACTATGAAAGAGTATGATTCTGTTTGCTCTTGGAGAATCTGCTTACCGCTTTATCTGCCCTTCACATACGACAGAGAAGGACACAGAGAGAGTGAGAGGAAAAGATAGATAGAGAAAGAGAGAGAGGGAACTAGATAGAAGAGAGAGACAGTGACCCAAAGGATTGGGGAGAGAGGTCAGGCTCTTCAGTAACAGTTATTTCTATTTAGCGGGCGGTGAGATAACGACTGTTATCTCATGAGAGTGTGTATGCTATCTTCTATAGGGGTTCTGTAGAGTTCACTCGTGGTCCTAATTAGCATGGGTGTGTGATGGAACCCGGCTAGCAACGGGCCGTGTCACGCCTTGTTAGACCCACAGCACTGTCCCCCCGTCCCCATCCAGCACACACACACACACACTTCGATGGGACAAAGAGACGACAAGCAGCTATACACTGACTCCTCCCATCACACACCCAGACTGACAGGGAATAGAGGAGTGAAGAGAGAGAGAGAGAGAGAGAGAGAGAGAGAGAGAGAGAGAGAGAGAGAGAGAGAGAGAGAAAGATGGAGAGAGATTGAGAGAAAAGAGAGATGGGGAGGAGAGTGGACTAGGATTAGGGCAACAGGGCATAAGCTATTTATTTAGAGGCCATTTCTGGAGCAAAAGAGCTTATTAAACCCAGAGGTTAAAACCATATCACAGTCTGACTCCATGGACACCAGAAGAGAGGCCACGTTACTGATAGTGCAGAGGTGCCTATGCTGGTCACTCTGTGGCAAAACAATATGATGAAGTGGGGCTCAAGGGGTGATATGAGGACATTGGGACCGACCCTGTTCAGGGTTAAAGTCCCAACAGGAAGTGTGTGTCGTCCTGCTAAACCAGGCATGGATGACATACCAGTTTGGGATCGGCGAGGGGGGGGTTTAGCTAGCCGTGTGAACGCGTGTGTGTGTGTGTTGCGTGCGTGTCCGGGTGTGTGTTCCGTGTTTGCGCGTATGCTAGCCAGATGTTAAGGTATTAGAGAGACCATTCATTTGACTTAGAGTTGATAGCAGGCTACGATGTGTCTGTTAGCATTATGGCTAGCTGTAGAAACAGTTTTGGCTAAACCTGCAATCAGTCAAAAGGCTGTACACGACTGTGGTGAAGCTACACTAAATATAGCTGTGAAGACCTCACTTATATGGACGCTGTACTTATATGGAAGCTGTAGTGAACTGTTTGTGGCGCTTGAGTTGAGATGTCCATCTTTAGCTGTCTTCTTCTGTACTGCCGCTGGACATGGGCCTACACATTTATAGATACAGAATCTGCTTGTCGGGTCCAAGTGCACACACTTACAATGATATATGTCAAAGCACACTACATAAACACACACACACACACACACACACACACACACACACACACACACACACACACACACACACACACACACACACACACACACACACACACACACACACACACACACACACACGAGCCTCGGAGTGTGTTTAAATATTTTACAGTTGGGACTACGCCTCCACTAACCCTTCCACTTTCTCCTTGTCTTTCCATCTACATCACTCGTCTTTTCTCTCTCCCTCACTCGTCTTTTCTCTCTCCCTCACTCGTCTTTTCTCTCTCCCTCACTCGTCTTTTCTCTCTCCCTCACTCGTCTTTTCTCTCTCCCTCACTCGTCTTTTCTCTCTCCCTCACTCGTCTTTTCTCTCTCCCTCACTCGTCTTTTCTCTCTCTCCCTCACTCGTCTTTTCTCTCTCTCCCTCACTCGTCTTTTCTCTCTCTCTCCCTCACTCGTCTTTTCTCTCTCTCTCCCTCACTCGTCTTTTCTCTCTCCCTCACTCGTCTTTTCTCTCTCCATCACTCGTCTTTTCTCTCTCCCTCACTCGTCTTTTCTCTCTCCCTCACTCGTCTTTTCTCTCTCCCTCACTCGTCTTTTCTCTCTCCCTCACTCGTCTTTTCTCTCTCCCTCACTCGTCTTTTCTCTCTCCCTCACTCGTCTTTTCTCTCTCTCTCCCTCACTCGTCTTTTCTCTCTCTCTCCCTCACTCGTCTTTTCTCTCTCCATCACTCGTCTTTTCTCTCTCTCCCTCACTCGTCTTTTCTCTCTCTCCCTCACTCGTCTTTTCTCTCTCCCTCACTCGTCTTTTCTCTCTCCCTCACTCGTCTTTTCTCTCTCTCCCTCACTCGTCTTTTCTCTCTCCCTCACTCGTCTTTTCTCTCTCCCTCACTCGTCTTTTCTCTCTCCCTCACTCGTCTTTTCTCTCTCCCTCACTCGTCTTTTCTCTCTCCCTCACTCGTCTTTTCTCTCGTTACAGCACCCGCAGTAGAGGTGTGTGTGTTTACGTTCTTGTTACGTGTGTGTTTGACTGTACATTTGTGTGCCCAGGTGTGTGTACGTGTGAGGGCTGCAGTGCCGTGGGGAGAGGAGAGGAGAGGAGAGGAGGGGAGAGGAGAGGAGAGGAGAGGAGAGGAGAGGAGAGGAGAGGAGAGGAGAGGAGAGGAGAGGAGAGGAGAGGAGAGGAGAGGAGAGGAGAGGAGAGGAGAGGAGAGGAGAGGAGAGATGTGTGGGTGGCCATTCAAGGAGAGCGTTGAGCGAGGGAAAGAAAAAAAAAAGACAGTGGATAAGGAAGAGAGAAAAAGTGCATCAAATCAGCTTCCGCCGTCACCTGCATTAACCCGGCCGTGAGCCAATCGGCTCGATCAATAGAAGGACGTCTCCGGGAGTAAGGGTGAAATTAGCCAATCATCATCTGCTAATGTTACATCTCTCTGAGCTGCTGAACAACTGATAACATCAACACTGATTGTGCCGTAACCTTTTGCCCAGTGAAACACAGGCCTGGGGTTGGTGTGGAGAATCAGGCCTTGTAGGATAACAACCCACGAGTATGTGTCACCTAATGGACGCAGGTTGACCTTTATTGTCATGACTCTTGTCCTTGAGGCAGAACTGAGCCATTTCCCCTTAGGCCAGCTGCAGAGTCCAAATTGGCGATATTGTAAAAATTCATGAAAACTAAAATGAGCATTTTGGTCTTAGTTTAAGGTTAGGGTTAGGCATTAGGGTTATCAGTGTGGTTAGGGTTAGGCATTAGGGTTAGCAGCGTGGTTAGGGTTAGGCATTAGGGTTAGCAGCGTGGTTAGGGTTAGGCATTAGGGTTATCAGTGTGGTTAGGGTTAGGCATTAGGGTTAGCAGTGTGGTTAGGGTTAGGCATTAGGGTTAGCAGTGTGGTTAGGGTTAGGCATTAGGGTTAGCAGTGTGGTTAGGGTTAGGCATTAGGGTTAGCAGTGTGGTTAGGGTTAGCAGTGTGGTTAGGGTTAGCAGCGTGGTTAGGGTTAGGCATTAGGGTTATCAGTGTGGTTAGGGTTAGGCATTAGGGTTAGCAGTGTGGTTAGGGTTAGGCATTAGGGTTAGCAGTGTGGTTAGGGTTAGGCATTAGGGTTAGCAGTGTGGTTAGGCATTAGGGTTATCAGTGTGGTTAGGGTTAGGCATTAGGGTTATCAGTGTGGTTAGGGTTAGGCATTAGGGTTATCAGTGTGGTTAGGGTTAGGCATTAGGGTTAGCAGTGTGGTTAGGCATTAGGGTTATCAGTGTGGTTAGGGTTAGGCATTAGGGTTATCAGTGTGGTTAGGGTTAGGCATTAGGGTTATCAGTGTGGTTAGGGTTAGGCATTAGGGTTAGCAGTGTGGTTAGGGTTAGGCATTAGGGTTAGCAGCGTGGTTAGGGTTAGGCATTAGGGTTATCAGTGTGGTTAGGGTTAGGCATTAGGGTTATCAGTGTGGTTAGGGTTAGGCATTAGGGTTAGCAGTGTGGTTAGGGTTAGGCATTAGGGTTAGCAGTGTGGTTAGGGTTAGGCATTAGGGTTATCAGTGTGG
>NC_059445.1:17720544-17743044 GCF_905237065.1 Salmo salar | reverse complement strand
AGACCTATAATTATCATTAACAGTGCATTAACGTAGTACGTACATGTGTGCATGTGTGTGTTGCCATGGAGGAGCCAATCGAAACGAGGCTAGAGAACCCTGTCGTCGAGGGAGGCAGGGCGGAAAAAACTAGTGGATGACGCCAAAGTCTGCAGCTGGGGAATTCATCCATCACGTACGAGGGCTCGATTTAGACGAAAACTGATCCCAGGACAGTAGCAGGTGAGCAATAAATTACCCTTTCTATCTCTCTCTCTCCCTCTTACCCTTCACCTCTGTCTCTTCTTCTCTACCCTCCCCTCCTCTCTCCCACCAATCTTTCTCTCTCTTCCCTTGCACCTCTGTCTCTCCTTCTCTACCCCCCATCTTTCTCTCTCTCCCAGTCTCTTTTTCTCCTTCGCTCCCTTGTTCCACACCCTGTCCCCATAATGAAATGTACATAGTAATAAGCCTGTCAATTAAGAATAGAATGCATAATGAATGGTTAGGGGGGAATACCGCAGAGAGAGAGAGAGAGAGAGAGAGAATTTAGGTGTGTGCCTAATCTACCTACCTGGCAGTAACAGTGCCTTAATTATGCTATCAGCCACGTAGAAGGGGAGACCCCTGGGAGAATGGTTTGATCCATGAGGTCGACACTTAAGGTTATTCAAGTGGGCTGTTGCATTTATAGGGACCTGGGGGGTTTGCTAGTGCACTTGATAAGGGCTAACAGGGAACACTTGGAGGTGGAGAATAAGGGAAAGACTGTAGATCCAAGACAGGGACACACACGCTCAAACATGGACATAGACACAGGGACAGTCACAGGAAGACATCATGTTTAACGTGGGCGGCTGGTAGACACAGAGTTATCCACGTTACACCATGGCTGGCACAGCTTGGCCTGGACTTCCCCTTTCCTTTGTTGTTGGTGTGTGTATGTTTTGATTGATGTCCTCTCTCCCTGGGCCGCAGTGGTTGGGCTCAGTGGGTGTGGAAACAGCTGTGCTCAGTGTGTGTTAGTGTGTGTGTAAAGCCCATTGTCAACTGCACTCCGCCAAGCAGTCCGAGCTGGATCCAGCCACGCTAGCACAAACGATGCGACATGCCATGTTGTGTCGGCGCCAACAAAGACACAAAATGAACCAGGTCTAGAAGAGACAGAGGACAGTGCTGTGCAGTGTAAGCTAAGCTAGCTGTACGCTGTGATGCTTGTTTGTAAGTTTGTAAGATAAGCTAGCTATACTGTTCTGGTTGTGCTGTGTGTGCTAGCTGTACTGTGCTAAGCTAGCTGTGCTGTGTGAACTAGCTGTACTGTGCTAAGCTAGCTGTGCTGTGTGAACTAGCTGTACTGTGCTAAGCTAGCTGTGCTGTGTGGGCTAGCTGTACTGTGCTAAGCTAGCTGTGCTGTGTGAGCTAGTTGTACTGTGCTAAGCTAGCTGTGCTGTGTGGGCTAGCTGTACTGTGCTAAGCTAGCTGTGCTGTGTGAACTAGCTGTACTGTGCTAAGCTAGCTGTGCTGTGTGAACTAGCTGTACTGTGCAAAGCTAGCTGTGCTGTGTGAGCTAGTTGTACTATGCTAAGCTAGTTGGACTTTGCTGGTCTTAGCAGACTGCTGTCCACTGTTGCGTTAAAGCTGCTCGTCTCTGTTCGGTCTAGTAGCCTTGGTAACAGCTTTAAGAGGATGGGAGTGTTTTGTTGTTGTCGTGGCGATGGATAGGGAAGTGTGGCCCAGATGTCCAAGTGGCTCTACTCCATGGAAGTTAGCATGAGAGGATTACTGTTGGACTGTCAACAAAGACGCACTATAAACCGTAGAGAGAAACCCAACACAACTCCGCCATGTAGGCCTCAAAACTAGGATGTCTGTAGACCCAGTATCCCATCCAACACACTAGTCTGTGCATGGCCCTCAAACGTCTCACCCATTTCCCCCAAACGGACACCAAACACACTCAATCCACCACTGCAGCAGCATACAAACTGTATTCGTAACCAGGAAACGATATAACAATCTATTGGAGCTCAACATTATCTATTGGTTTCCAAAGGTAGATATCTCATATTGTCTCAGCTCTAATTGATGCAGCCTTGCAGTAAAGTGGCCACCGGATCCCTCTAGGGATTTCTCTACGGTTTAGAGGTTAGTCTTACTGTGCCATTGGGGGGGAAGCTGTGTCGCTTTTATCCCTTCCTTTAGATATTTATGAACCGTTCCCCAATCAGATAAGGACATGCCATTTCCCCTCCAACACCGGTGTTGCGGCTCTCTCTCTCTCTCTCTCTCTCTCTCTCTCTCTCTCTCTCTCTCTCTCTCTCTCTCTCTCTCTCTCTCTCTCTCTCTCTCTCTCTCTCTCTCTCTCTCTCTCTCTCTCTCTCTCTCTCGCTCCCTCTCGCTCCCTCTCGCTCCCTCTCTCTCTGATGGATCACCTTTCTCTTCATCTCTAGTAACTCTCTGTCTGTCCTTTCTCTCTCTCTCTCTCTCTCTCTGCTCCAGTTACAAGTACTCAAAAGGCTAATCTCTCTTCCTCACCCGTAATAACACCTACATGTTCTTGATCAATAGTGTTTCTCTGCCCTACTGCTGCCCGTCTCTCTGTTGAACCTGTCATACACAGCTGACCTCGGGCCACTTCCAAACCCCAACTAGGTATTATACCTGGAGAGTCCAATCAATCGCTGGAACACTAATCTGTCACATTGGGATATATACAAATACATACACACAATACAGGCATACACTCACCAACACGCACACACACAGTATATACCACACACACACGCTACCCTGCTATATCAAGAAGTACTACACACTCTACACTGTAGCCGCTAACTTTTCTTAGCTCCAAGGCCTAGCCTAGATGCCACCCACACCTGGGGTGTGTATGTCTGCTGCCCCAGTGGAGGTGGGGGGGAGGTGGGGGTCCGAGCAGACACAAGAGCCCCTCTGTGTGCCTGGGACTCAGTGAGGAGGGGGTGGAGGTAGAGTCAGACATGACTGTCTCAGGTACCCACTTCCTTTTACTGTGTCCCGGAGGAAGGGGAGACTAACAGCAAGCTGCTGTCCTTAGGGTCAGACCGGTGTGTGTTTATGTGAGTGTGTGTGCGTCGGGCCGGTGTGTGTGTCCGTGTGTGTTTGAGTGTGCCGGGCCGGTGTGTGTGTATGTGAGTGTGTGTGTGTCGGGCCGGTGTGTGTGTCCGTGTGTGTTTGAGTGTGCTGGGCCGGTGTGTGTGTATGTGAGTGAGTGTGCCGGGCCGGTGTGTGTGTCCGTGTGTGTTTGAGTGTGCCGGGCCGGTGTGTGTCTGAAGGGTTTAACAGGGTGGTCCACATTCCACTCCACCTTTTAAACAGCTTTCAATCAGCTCTTACACACGTCTGGCCTGACAGATGGAGAGGGGTAGAGACAGAGAGACAGAGAGAGAGAGAGAGAGAGAGAGAGAGAGAGAGAGAGAGAGAGAGAGAGAGAGGAGGAAAGAAAAAGAGATGGAGAGACCGAGAGAGAGAGAGAGAGAGAGACAGAGGGAGAATGGGTCTATTTCATACTACAGCATTCTCCATATAACTCACTGTAATAGCCACACATACAGTATTTACAGTGTGCTAAAGTATCCAGGACACTAAACATAAGTGGTTAGTATATACCCAAGAAGAAGTCAGATAGTACGTACATATTGAAGATGTAATGTCAAATCCCCATAACCATGAATCAATAAGCACATACTGTATATAGGACATTTACATAGCGTCACCTCTAACTTTAACGTGTCACCGTGAAGGAAACATAGATTAGGATGAGAATCTTAATACATCTAGCTTCTTCTCAGGGAGAGAGCTAAAGATGGATGAAGGACATCTGGCCAGAACAAGGAACATGAACACATGCACGCACGCACACACACACACACACACACACACACGCACACACACGCACGCAGGCCCATTGTATGTCTAAGTGATTGCTCATACCTGCAGGCAGTGGCTGACCTCTACGCATTGCTGTGTGTGTGAGAGTGTGTGTGGTGTGTGTGTGTCTCCGTGGCTGACCATTTGACTGGCTGACCTGGATTTGGCCTGCTGTGATTCTCTAAGGAGATTCTATTGTCTAGGAGCACCACTGACCATCTCAATGGAAATCATTGCTCTTTTTGTTACAGAAACATGAAAAGAACATAAGTGGCTTTATAACCAAATGTGTTATTAAAAACTCGCTATATTCAGTCAAACACTGCTGCAGCAAGTGGTTCTTAAAGGGCCAGTGTAAATGATTAAAGGAGAGGTTTCTGAACCAAACAAGGGAAAATATATAAATAGCCCCTGACCTACCAATTGAATTAAGTGGAAATGTGACCATCCAACATCCACTAAGTAAATTAATGTCACAAATTCCATCTCTGATTGGAGAATTAATCCCTGAGCGCGCAGCTCTCTCTCTGCTATAGCGCTGAGTTAATCCCTGAGCGGGCAGCTCTCTCTCTGCTATAGCGCTGAGTTAATCCCTGAGCGCGCAGCTCTCTCTCTGCTATAGCGCTGAGTTAATCCCCCGAGCGCGCAGCTCTCTCTGCTATAGCGCTGAGTTAATCCCTGAGCGTGCAGCTCTCTCTCTGCTATAGCGCTGAGTTAATCCCTGAGCGCGCAGCTCTCTCTCTGCTATAGCGCTGAGTTAATCCCTGAGCGTGCAGCTCTCTCTCTGCTATAGCGCTGAGTTAATCCCTGAGCGCGCAGCTCTCTCTCTGCTATAGCGCTGAGTTAATCCCTGAGCGCGCAGCTCTCTCTCTGCTATAGCGCTGAGTTAATCCCTGAGCGCGCAGCTCTCTCTCTGCTATAGCGCTGAGTTAATCCCTGAGCGCGCAGCCTCTCTCTGCTATAGCGCTGAGTTAATCCCCTGAGCGCGCAGCTCTCTCTCTGCTATAGCGCTGAGTTAATCCCTGAGCGCGCAGCTCTCTCTGCTATAGCGCTGAGTTAATCCCCTGAGCGTGCAGCTCTCTCTCTGCTATAGCGCTGAGTTAATCCCTGAGCGGGCAGCCTCTCTCTGCTATAGCGCTGAGTTAATCCCTGAGCGCGCAGCTCTCTCTCTGCTATAGCGCTGAGTTAATCCCTGAGCGTGCAGCTCTCTCTCTGCTATAGCGCTGAGTTAATCCCTGAGCGTGCAGCTCTCTCTCTGCTATAGCGCTGAGTTAGTCCCTGAGCGGGCAGCCTCTCTCTGCTATAGCGCTGAGTTAATCCCTGAGCGCGCAGCCTCTCTCTGCTATAGCGCTGAGTTAATCCCTGAGCGCGCAGCTCTCTCTCTGCTATAGCGCTGAGTTAATCCCCTGAGCGCGCAGCCTCTCTCTGCTATAGCGCTGAGTTAGTCCCTGAGCGTGCAGCTCTCTCTCTGCTATAGCGCTGAGTTAATCCCTGAGCGCGCAGCTCTCTCTCTGCTATAGCGCTGAGTTAATCCCTGAGCGCGCAGCTCTCTCTCTGCTATAGCGCTGAGTTAATCCCTGAGCGCGCAGCTCTCTCTCTGCTATAGCGCTGAGTTAATCCCTGAGCGGGCAGCTCTCTCTGCTATAGCGCTGAGTTAATCCCTGAGCGGGCAGCTCTCTCTGCTATAGCGCTGAGTTAATCCCTGAGCGGGCAGCTCTCTCTCTGCTATAGCGCTGAGTTAATCCCTGAGCGGGCAGCTCTCTCTCTGCTATAGCGCTGAGTTAATCCCTGAGCGGGCAGCTCTCTCTCTGCTATAGCGCTGAGTTAATCCCTGAGCGGGCAGCTCTCTCTCTGCTATAGCGCTGAGTTAAGCAGATGGCAGCGGGAGGGAGGAAAGTGAGCATCAGGGGTGGAGACATATTTTAGACTTTATCATGCAATTTTCACCACATCTTCCCACTGGTATGGAGCAGTGTGTGTGAGGCGAAAGGGAAACCTAGTCAGTTGCACATTTAACCCAACCCCTCTGAAGGTGTGTGTGTGGGGGGGGGGGGGGCTGCCTTAATCGATGTCCACATCATCGGCACCCAGGGAGCAGTTGTTGTAGGGGGTTAACTGCTTTGCTCGAGGGCAGAACGGGGACCTTTTGGTTACTGGCCACACTGTGTGTGTGTGTGCGTGTGTGTCATGTGGATGTGTGTGATTAAACAGGCTATTTAAAGCAGAGGGGTGAAAGGGAGAGAGCGAAGCCGGGTTGGACCTCTCTCCAGTGACTGGACACACACACCTATGCACGGGCACACACACCTAGGCTGGCCCTAAAGCAACAAGGAAATGGGTCAGTCGCCAGTAATGGCCACGTGTGAGTGTGTCAGCGTGGGTCCAGGGCTACAGAGAGCACCTTAGCACTGAGAGGGAGGCGACGGGGTCGAAGTAGGGGTCAGCACAGCCAGTCCTCTCCTTCCTCTTCTCTTAGTGACCGGGCCCTCATTATGAGCAGGGAGCTGAACTCAGCTCTTTTTCTCTCTCATGTAAATGATCACCCTGTCTAGTCTGTAGAGGGGACAGAGAGAGAGAGTCATCCACAGACCACTGCAGTGATTTTTTACCCAGCAGACTGGAGAGAGAGAGAGAGAGAGAGAGAGAGAGAGAGAGAGAGAGAGAGAGAGAGAGAGAGAGAGAGAGAGAGAGAGAGAGAGAGAGAGAGAGAGAGAGAGAGAGAGAGAGAGAGAGAGATAGAGATATAGATAGATAGATGCCAAGAGCCCAGCCCAACACTGCTTTATTACACATATAGTTTGGGGAATAGACTCACCTACACATATTCACATTCACATATACACAGCACCATACTAGAAATAAACACACACACACCATAACACACACCGTAACACACACCAAAACACAAGCACTCTAAAAGTTGACTCTTTAATTAAACAGTGCCTATAGAGTGCTCTGTAAGCTAAAACCAATGTTAATTAAACATCACTGTCAGAAAGATATTCCCACAGTGTGTGTGACTGTATGTGCACACGTGTGTGGGGAAAAAATAAAAAGAGACAGAGCGAAAGAGAGAGCGAACCGAGAGAGAGAAAGAGAGAGACAGAGAGACGAGAGAGCGAGAGAGCCCTTAAATTGAAATGTAATTGAGAGAGTGAGAGATAGCGAGAGAGAGAGAGAGAGAGAGCGAGAGAGATAGCGAGAGAGAGTGAGAGATAGCGAGAGAGAGAGAGAGAGAGAGCGAGAGAGACAGAGAGAGAGAGAGAGAGAGAGAGAGAGAGAGAGAGAGCGAGAGAGAGAGAGAGACAGAGAGAGAGAGAGAGAGAGAGAGAGAGAAGATAACTAAAACATCCCTAGCATAGAAAGTAAGAGATCCTTGTAGTTTTACTGGGCTGCAGCACTGTGTGGTAACTGAGCTATAGAAACAGATGGCAATTAGAGACTGAGCTGACTGAGCTGAGAGACTGAATAAGAGACTGACTGACTGACTGACTGACTGAATAAGAGACTGAGCTGACTGACTGACTGACTGACTGAGCTGACTGACTGACTGAATAAGAGACTGAATAAGAGACTGAGCTGACTGACTGACTGAATAAGAGACTGAGCTGACTGACTGACTGACACTGACTGACTGACTGACTGACAGACTGAATAAGAGACTGACTGACTGACAGACTGAATAAGAGACTGACTGACTGACAGACTGAATAAGAGACTGACTGACTGACTGAATAAGAGACTGACTGACTGACTGAATAAGAGACTGACTGACTGACTGAATAAGAGACTGACAGACTGACAGACTGAATAAGAGACTGACACAAATAAAACACACATACACTACTTTCCCTCACTGTGAATGAGGATATATATCTTTGGGCCTGGATTCAGTAGGCAGTAGGCACGCCAGTTTACAACACAGTGAAATGTCCTTTATCCACACCACCCCTCCAAAAGATCCCAATAGCCAATTCTAAACTAGACCGAGACAGAGTTAATGCTTAAGGGCCAAAACACACAGACACAAGCACACTACCCAGCTGATTTAACATGGCCCGTGCAGCTGGAGTGGACAATCAGGCAGAAATGCACAAGTACAATCACACTAACAACCTGCTTTGTGATTGGTCGACTGACGGCCCACCAGTCAGTGTGTGTGTGTGTGTGTGTGTGTGTGTGTGCGTGCGCTCCTATTGATTTATCTGTGTGTGTGTCTGAATGCATGTTGTCCATTTGACAGGCGTCCATTGTGGTGCCACAGACTGCTCCAGTTAACCATCGACCAACTGGGTCGCCAGCTAAAATGCCAGCGGCCCCTGGGAATACGAGGACCCGTCCTACCTTGTGTGGGATAGCTGAGAATGAGAGCATCCCTGTACATTTTGTTTGTCTGATGTATGCTTGTTGCATGTATGTACTGGGTAAGAATCAGGTTTGTTTGTATATGCAAATGTGTATGCTTGCTAGAATGACTCTATAAATGTGTGTGTGTCTAATAATAATCATTTGGTGGGTGCTTATATTTGTCCTATTTTACACGTGCCAGTATGTATTAGTGTGTGTGTGTGTGTGTCCGTGTCCTTCCTACTCCTCTCTTGGCGTTGGTCTGTGAAGTGCTTTAAAAGGGATTAAAACAAAACAAAATAGCAAATCAAAACAACTACAGCTTGAACAGGCCGATCCTTTAAATGTATTAGCATTTTAATGGAAAGATAAGGCGTCTCTCTCCCTCCCTCCCTCCCTCCCTCTCTCCCTTTCCTGCTGTTTGTGTAAGCACTCAGAGACTCAGGTTGTGTCCTGAATGAAACCCTATTCCCTAGTGCACTGCTTTAGACCAGAGCTCTGTGGATCCTGGTCAAAGGTAGCACACTACATAAGGAATAGGGTGCCATTTGGGACGCAGCCTCACAAGATAGATGCTACCTCAAACAAAGGGCTTTCTGATTATCGGCCACTCAAAAACAAAGAGGGAAACATCCCCTCTGAGACTGACCTCTTGTTTTTGAAAGCAAACACACTTTAATTACCAATAACCTCTCTCTCTCTCTCAATTTCAATTCAATTGAAGGGCTTTATTGGCATGGGAAACATACATTGCCAGAAGCAGGTGAAATAGAAAATAAACAAAAGTGAAATAAACAAAATGTACAGTAAACATTACATTCAAAAAAGTTCCAAAAGAATAGAATGTAATATTATGTCTATATACAGTGTTGTAATGATGTGCAAACAGTTAAAGTACAAAAGGGAAAATAAATAAACATAAATATGGGTTGTATTTACTGGTTGCCCTTTTCTTGTGGCAACAGGTCAAAAATCTTGCGGCTGTGATGGAACACTGGTATTTCGCCCAGTAGATATGGGAGTTTATCAAAATCGGATTTGTCATCGAATTCTTTGTGGATCTGTGTAATCTGAGGGAAATATGTATTTCTAATATGGTCATACATTGGGCAGGAGGTTAGGAAGTGCAGCTCAGTTTCTACCTCATTTTGTCATTATCTTTTAGTTTTCTCAGGATTTGGTTGGGTCTAATTGTGTTTCTGTCCTGGGGCTCTGTGGGGTCTATTTGTGTTTGTGAGCAGAGCCCCATGACCAGCTGCTTAGGGGTCTCTTCTCCAGGTTAATTTCTCTGTAGGTGATGGCTTTGTTATGGAAGGTTTGGGAATAGCTTCCTTTAATCCTTTAAGGTGGTTGTAGAATTTAACGTCTCTTTTCTGGATTTTGATAATTAGCGAGTATCGGCCTAATTATGCTCTGCATGCATTATTTGGTGTTTTACGTTGTACACAGAGGATATTTTGGCATAATTCTGCATGCAGTCTATATTTGGTGTTTGTCCCATTTTGTGAATTCTTGGTTGGTGAGCGGACCCCAGACCTCACAACCATAAAGGGCAATGGGTTCAATAACCGATTCAAGTATTTTCAGCCAGACCCTAATTGGAATGTCGAATTTTATGTTCCTTTTGATGGCATAGAAGGCCCTTCTTGCTTTATTGTTGTCTTACTGAGATTTACTGTCAGGGCCCAGGTCTGGCAGAATCTGTGCAGAAGATCTAGGTGCTGCTGTAGGGCTTCCTTGGTTGGTGACAGAAGCACCAGATCATCAGCAAACAGTAGACATTTGACTTCAGATTCTAGTAGGGTGAAGCCAGG
Source organism: Salmo salar (assembly GCF_905237065.1). Taxonomy (NCBI): domain Eukaryota; kingdom Metazoa; phylum Chordata; class Actinopteri; order Salmoniformes; family Salmonidae; genus Salmo; species Salmo salar. Next base: position 17,732,998 of record NC_059445.1, on the reverse strand, counting down.
TGCTGCAGACTTCTCTCTCTCTCTCTCTCCCTCCCTCCCCCACTAATGGAGATGATAGGAATGAAAGGAGAAACGGTCAAAGAGGGAGAGGGAGAAAGAGAAAGTGATGAATGGTGTTTACCTCTAAACCCTTAGGCCCGCCCACTGTAGAAGCTAATCACACCATGATAGGTCAGAGGTCAACTGTCAGCGGGGTCACCGGCATGTCACCCCCCCTCCGAGCCAGCCAATGATTGATGAGGAGTGTGTGCGCGCGCGTGTGTCTTACTTCCAACGTGAGGCCCTTAAAAAATGTAGCCAATTAAAAAGAGACTAGGGAAGGAATGCCTAGTATACAGAGGGCGTTTGTGTGGAGGGTTAGTCCAGGCATTCATGTGTCCTATGAGCTAGAGAGACAAGGAGATGCTGTGAGAGAGAGAGAGACAGAGAGAGAGAGAGAGAGAGAGAGAGAGAGAGAGAGAGAGAGAGAGAGAGAGAAAGAGGAGAGAGAGAGAGAGAGAGAGAGAGAGAGAGAGACAGAGAGAGAGAGAGAGAGAGAGAGACAAGAGAGAGACAAGAGAGAGAGAGAGAGAGAGCGAGAGAGAGAGAGAGAGAGAGACAGAGAGAGAGAGAGAGAGAAGGAGAGAGAGAGAGAGACAAAGAGAGAGAGAGCAAGAGAGAGAGAGAGAGAGAGACAGAGAGAGAGAGAGAGAGAGAGAGAGAGACAAAGAGAGAGGAAGAGCGAGAGAGAGAGAGAGAGAGAGAGAGAGAGAGAGAGAGAGAGAGAGACAAAGAGAGAGAGAGCGAGAGAGAGAGAGAGAGAGAGAGAGAGAGACAAGAGAGAGAGAGAGAGAGAGAGAGAGAGAGAGAGAGAATGTGTGTGTGTGTATGTGGGCGTGTGTGTGTGTTCGTGCGTACGCGCCTGTGTATGTGTGTGTTAGAGCATACGCGCCAGTGTGTGTTTGTGTGTGTGGAGAGAGATGGTCGGTCAGTCCAGTCACAGACAGTCAGACCCAGTAGAACAGAGAGTTCTAGTAAACCTGCGGAAGGCAGGTCCAATGGCACAACACCATGCCAAGCACAAACAAACACCACAGCGTTGTCACAACAAACCACTATCCACTGTCAAGTATTCATTGAAGTCCAACTTCAACCAAATGAAGAAAGCTAGAAATGAATACTAATATATATATATATATCAGTGTCCAGTGCTGCTGGGAAGGTTCAAGGCTCGAGTAGTGTAGGAGTGTGTGTGTGTGTGTGTGTGTTTGTGTGTGAGTTGTTTTATCACCAGAAGGGATCAGAGAGCAGCATGTACAGCTAAATCCACATATTAGATGAGTTTCCCTTTCAGAGTGCGTAGGAGCGACTCTCCTGTCTCTCTCTGTTTTATTCACTGAGGTCTCATCAGAGTTCTCCCTACAGAATACACAGAGGAGAGAGGTTCTCGAGACTCACCCTCCTGCTCATCTGTAGTTGAATAAGGGATCAAAGAGGAGTTACAGAGATGCTGTATGGCTGTGTGTGAAGGTCTGCATGGGAGTGAGAGAGGAGCCTGTGGCTAGACTGCAGGGGGAAGCATGAGATGGATGGAGTGAAGAGAGTGGCTATTTAGGTATTCTTCTTAAAACTGCATTGTTGGTTAAGGGCTTGTAAGTAAGCATTTCACTGTAAGGTCTCTACACCTGTTGTATTCGGGGCGCATGTGACAAATACAATTTGATTTGAGTTGTGTGAGAGAATGTGTGAGAGCGAGAGCGAGAGAGAGAGAGAGAGAGAGAGAGAGAGAGAGAGAGGGGGGGGAGAGCAAACAGCGAAAGTGGGCAAAGCCTGACCTGAAACTAGGGAGAGAGAAAAGAGAAGAGAGTGAAAGAGAGAGAAGAGAAACGAGAGAGAGAAAGAGAGTACAGTCAAATGGTATCAGGTCTCTATTAGGCTAATCTGGCCAGGCATTCATGGTCCACTTCTCTGTTACACTAATTGCAGGATTAAAAAGAACCTGATCCACAGTTTACTCTCTCTCTCTCTCTCTCTCTCTCTTGCTCCATCCCTCTTGCAGTATCTTTTGTGACACACCCATATATTCATACACAGCACACTCTCTTTTCTGAACAAAATGGCGACTATTCTTCATAAGAGTGCTTCCCTGAACAAACTCTGAGGCTGGAGTGTGTTAGAATGTGTGTGTGTGTGTGTGTGTGTCTGTGTGCTCCCCAGACAGTTCAGCGCCTGGGGATGGGATAAAAGCTGCAGAGAGGCATGTGGGGATTCTCCTGTACTCTATAGGAGGAACAGCACGTCAGCAGGACATCAAACAGCACCTATAGGAGACATCTCTTCCCACCTCATTTCTCTCGCTCTCTGTCTATCATCCCTCTCTATCCCTCCCTATCTCTCGTGTTTTCTCTCTCTCTGCTATCATCAGCCTACACCCCCCCCCACACCTTCTCACTATCTCTCTGTTCTGAGCTCAAAGAGGCCATTCCTCTCTGTTCCTGCTCTGTCGTTACCTGCCAGGGCGGGGCCCCGCGACTTGACATCTTGTGGTCCCGTTGCCAAGGACACCGTTGGAGACCGGCTCGCTGTGATGTCAACACACATGCAATGTATTTCATCACACACCCCCTGTCCCCCTGTCTTAGTGAACAAAAGCCAAGATCGACTGAACTAGGGAGTATCTGGGAGGGAAGAGCCAATGGCTGAATGAATGGGTGACTGTCTGTACCCGTTCCTCTGCTTCACACAGCTAACACATGGCAAGCCCAAACCCACTCTTCCGACAAAGTAGCTCATCTGTAGCAGGACAATAAAACAGGACAGTTAACGCTAAGTCACGCTAAGTCACGCTAGGCTAATAATAAACTCACAGTGAGGCCCGACCATTTTGCATGAATTAATTAGCAGCTACCACTAACAATGAGCATTTGGCCCACTTGGCGCTCTATGCTAGGCTACGCTACATTGACAGTTTTGCATTGTAAACCCTGTAGCGCGTGCCTTAGCATCCAGTTGTAAATTAGCAGTGAACGCTAACCTGCTGTTTTACTAGGCCTTCTGTCCTCATTATTCTTAGCGTGACAATGCATTGCCTGGATTCTCAACACACGCATGCACACACACACACTCACACGGACATGCACACGCACACACACACACATAAGCACACCCACACACTACTACCTATGGTAATTAATAGGTGTGCTCGGCATGGGGAACATATGCGTTTACTGATGGCCATGCAGAACACATTGGCGTGGTGACTTATCATGCTCCAGTCTTGTTGTTAGCTGCTGATTTGCTGACTGCAGGTAAACCCAACGCGTTAAAATAAACAACCTTGAAAGGTTGATTAAAACCGAGAGAGGGAAAGCATTGTAATGTAGTTGAGAGCGAGATAAAAGTGGGAGAGAGAGTCAGAGAGAGATTCACCATAGACTGATAGATAAAGAGGATAACAGCCTCTATTTTACCTTCTATCTCTACCGCTGCATTTGTTTAACACAATAGGATGTGTTAAACAATAGGATGTTTGTGATTTGAATGTGTGTGTGTGTGTGTGTGTGTGTGTGTGTGTGGTGGTTGTGTGTGTCTGTTTTATCTGAGGTGATGGACAGTGACTGGGCATTGGCAGCGGTGTGCGGTGGCGTGGATTGATGAGAGGGCCATGTGTTTGAATGTGTGCCTCTCAGGCTGTTTGTTGTGAAGTGGCCTGCTTCATTACACTCTTATTCAACATGTCATCTCATATGCATATACATTCATATACATTCAACATGCACATATGTAAGTTCATATCAAATAAAAATTTTTTTTTGTAAACAACAGGTGTAGACTAACAGTGATATGCTTTCCAGCAATGCAGAGAGAAAGATATAAAGACAATAACATAAGGAATAAATACACAATGAGTAACGATAACTTGGCTATATACACTGGGTACCAGTGCCAAGTCGAGGTACGAGGTAATTGAGGTAATACAGTATGGCCGTGGGGATGGCACAATCCATCAGGCTAAGATGTGCTACTGAAATTCTATATGGTTATACTACGTAGGAACACTGGTGCAACACTAATAAAATTAATATTATGCATTTTCTCCCGCGTTGGATAGCGGTCGCTGTCCGCGGTTCTGAAACACATCAGTGCACTGTTAAATTGGCGTCATTTCCTAGACCATGTTGCTATGTGCATAATAGCAAAGTTAACCAGCATACTGGTGTTGAGAACAATGCTGTGGAGGCAGCAGTGGAGTTAGGAGATGAGAAAACAGCCGTTGACTTAATTGTCTAAGAAAAGGGAGGAGAGAGGAAACCCCAACATAATTAGTTTTATAATCTATTTCAGATTCTTCAAATAGCCACCCTTTGCCTTGATGACAACTTTGCACACTTTTGGCATTCTCTCAACCAGATTCACCTGGAATGATTTTTCAACAGTCTTGAGGGAGTTCCCACATATGCTGAGCACATGTTGGCTGCTTTTCCTTCACTCTGCGGTCCAACTCATCCCAAACCCTCTCAATTTGGTTGATGCTAGGTAATCTGATGCAGCACTCCATCACTTTAATTATTGGTAAAATAGCCCTTACACAGCCTGGAGGTGTGTTTTGGGTCATTGTCCTGTTGAAAAACAAATGATAGTCCCACTAAGCCCAAACCAGATGGGATGGCGTATCGCTGCAGAATGCTGTGGTAGCCATGCTGGTTAAGTGTGCCTTGAATTCTAAATAAATCACAGACAGTGTCACCAGCAAAGCACCCCCCATACCATCACACCTCCTCCTCCATGCTTCACGGTGGGAAATACACATGCTGAGATCATCCGTTCACCCACACCATATCTCACAAAAACATGGCGGTTGGGATCAAAAATCTCCAATTTGGACTCTATACCAAAGGACAAATTTCTACCGGTCTAATGTCTATTGCTCGTGTTTCTTGGTCCAAGCATGTCTCTTCTTCTTATTAGTGTTCTTTAGTAGTGATTTCTTTGTAAGAATTCGACCATGAAGGCCTGATTCACACAATCTCCTCTGAACAGTTGATGTTGAGATGTGTCCGTGACCTGAACTCTGTGAAGCATTTATTTGGGCTGCAATTTCTGAGGCTGGTAACTCTAATGAACTTATCCTCTGCAGCACCGGTAACTCTGAGTCTTCCTTTCCTGTGGCGGTCCTCATGGGAGCCAGTTTCATCATAGCGCTTGATAGTTTTTGCGACTGCACTTGAAGAAACTTTCAAAGTTCTTGACATTTTCAGGATTGACTGAACTTCATGTCTTAAAGTAATGATGAACTGCTGTTTCTCTTTGCTTATTTGAGCTGTTCTTGCCATAATATGGACTTGTTTTTTTACCAAATAGGGCTATCTTCTGTATACTCCCCCTACCTTGTCACAACACAACTGATTGGATCAAACGCATTAAGAAGGAAAGAAATTCCACAAATAAACTTTTAACAAGGCATACCTATTCATTAAAATGCATTCCAGGTGACTACCTCATGAAGCTGGTTGAGAGAATGCCAAGAGTGCGCAAAGCTGTCATCAAGGCAAAGGTGTTGCTATTTGAAGAATCTCAAATATAAAACATATTTTGATTTGTTTAACACTTTTTTAGTTACTACATGATTCCATATGTGTTATTTCATAGTTTTTATGTCTTCACTATTATTCTACAATGTAGAAAACATTATTATTATTATTTTTTTTAAACCTGGTGTTCTAAAACTTTTGACCGGTAGTGTATATTTACAGAAATAAGACAGATCCTGCTTCTGTTGCCTGTTTGAGTGTTTGTTTAACAGCCTACTGACTCTGCCTTCGTGAGCATCAACCACAACATGTCGGAAAAACTATTTCATCAATTCGGCTGGTTTAAATCTTTGCTATGCAGTAATAAAGGCTTTCACTTTTTTTTTGTCAGAACAGCCTCTCTGGTATTATTTCTCATTTATTTAGTGTTGTTTACACTGTTCCAAATTGTCAGAATAATAATAATAATAATAATAATAATAATAATCATAACCCTCCTTTTTCTTGATCTCTTTCTTATTGTTATTATTACTATTATTATTATTATTATAACAATAAGTAATGTCGTTATCATTAGTAGGCTTAGTATAGCAGCCTTATATAACCATCAAGCTGTAGGCCTAAGAGCACATCCTGTTTAGTCTTAACACCGTAACTTACTTAGGCCTATATTTCAATACTTCTATAGGCTACAGCATCAATCAATCATTCATTCGTTCATGTCATCACGCAGCCTACGAGTCGTTCATGATTTGAAATGTAATCAAGCATTTTAATTTTAAAATATAACAAAGCGATCCTTGAATAATTAGCGTAAACCATAAATAAACCATTGCATGGAAATTGCATTCACGAATGAATGCGACTGGTTGGAGTCTTTGCGTTTGCTGTACTAAAGGCTTTACAAAATTAAAAATTAAAAAAACTTCACTACAGACTCTCTGGTACGCTTATCATTTATTTAGTGTTGTTTACATTCCAAACGGTCAGAGAAATGATATTGGAATCTAACAGCACCTGTTTGACACACAATATGCATGCAGCGCTGGCTCCTTGCCTTATTTTTCTTCATTTCCAGTATTTTCCACAAGTAGCCACATTTATTCCACACATCTGACTTCCGCTTCACCTCCTGAGCAACCAGTAAGCATTCCCCCGTTTCAAGTTTGTTTGTCATGTCCTCTGCATCCATTTTGCTGTCACGTGTTACATTGTTTGGAGTTTGTTATAACCAATGTATTGATGTATTGATGTGATTGTATTGATGTGATTGTGATATGCTTCAGGTCAGCCCCTATTGGTCACGTGCATGCAATGCATACACGTGTCATGTGAAGAGTGCGAGGGTTGAGGGAATTGGGAATGTTTTTCCTAAACAAATGAGGGATTTTGTTAACAGAACTTTTCAGTCAGAAGTGGCTGCAATTATGTTGAAGCTTCAGCAACACGGACAGCTGGATAAACCCTGTTGATGTTCTGTGGTGGCCGCTGCAGTAGGGAGGAGAGAGACAACGAGTGCCAATCACACAGTCACTTGCTGTAGAATTTTTTTTAACACAGTGCAGAATCAATTCAATTGCGGTCGGACTCTCTATAGTCATTTGTGTGTCTTAATCATTTCATCAAACAGTGTGCTTAAAGCATCAGACAAGCTCAGTGCATTTAGTTGATTTGATTAAAACACATAGGATGTGTCTATATATGGAAAAATACACGTTTTGACCAATCGATCGGTTGAAAGAACCGACGACTCTTGGCGCTCATACATCCCTAGCGCTCGTATATGCTTCACCTCATATATGCATCATATATTCTCCTTTTTGACATGTCAGCATGGGATGCTGTGACATCCGGTCTGTAGGACATGCGTCAGTCCAAATCCTCAGAGGTGGATAGGAAACAACCTCCAGCTCTGTCTTAGCCATAGAAGCGCATTAAAACAGACAAGCTAGCTGGCACCGGAATTCATTTCAAATTCTACATCTTTATGGCACGCTTATATTGCTGCGATTAGTGGTGTAACGGAATAAGCGTTCACGTGGAGATGACGCACACACACTTAAACACAGACTCACACACACACACACACACACACACACACACACACACACACACACACACACACACACACACACACACACACACACACACACTCTCTTCATTCATCTTAAATCCGCTACTAATGAATTTTCCACTGGTTCTCTACCACTCCACTCACCCATCTCCACTCGGGGACCATCAAACACAGAGTTTAACAAGGCCCCAGTTATTTTTGGCACTTTTTAACATGGCATCAGTTAAAGTCATATAGTGTATAATGGTGGGAGTAAAAGACAGACTATATCAAATAAGAGGTATTCCCTATATAGTGCACTATTGTTGACCACAGCCCTGGGGACCTAGTGCTCTACATAGGGAATAGGGTACCATTTGGGACACAGCCCAGAGCCAATTCCCAGCCAACACAGACGGCAAAGGGATAAAGTCAATTCTGCCCAACGAGCGTTCAGCCATGCTGTAAGCCTGGCAAGCTGAGAAGCTGAAAAGACTGATTCATCCGAACAAGTATTTTTTGATGGGAATTTGATTGCGTTTGATTGTATCGTTTACGCTGTTTTGAGACCAGATGAGGAAGCTCAGCATATCCACACATCTGTTGTGTTTTTCTACGCTGCAAGGACTGATCCAGTGACTAGAGTAGATGTGAGTTGTTTTGAGGTTATAGGGGTCAGTATTATCTAATGTTGGACGGTAGTATTTATTATAATGGGATGAATGGACTGGCTCCACGTGGTAGAGTCTATATAGAGGAATCAGCCTTAACAATAAGCTATAGGTAGAGCTGGTGTCGCCCTATAGCCACAGCACAATGGGTACTGGGCTAAAGCCAGTGCAGGTCTTTTCCTTAGCTAGTGGTAGTTACATATAGGTTGTCTTAGCCCCCAGCCTCTGCCCTTTACTGTCCTACATTGTGCAATGCAACTCATAACCCAGTGTGTGTGTGTGTGTGTGTGTGTGTGTGTGTGTGTGTGTGTGTGTGTGTGTGTGTACTCTCCATGCACTCATTCATCACGCACTGTAAGTGACACACTGTCTGACAACCAACCAGTCATAACTAGTGCTTCATCAGCAAGACACTTCAAATTCTGACTGGTGACCTGGAGGCTACGATGACACAAACCCACTACATGAGGCTACGATGACACAAACCCACTACGAGGCTACGATGACACAAACCCACTACATGAGGCTACGATGACACAAACCCACTACATGAGGCTACGATGACACAAACCCACTAGATGAGGCTACGATGACACAAACCCACTACATGAGGCTACGATGACACAAACCCACTACGAGGCTACGATGACACAAACCCACTACATGAGGCTACGATGACACAAACCCACTACATGAGGCTACGATGACACAAACCCACTACGAGGCTACGATGACACAAACCCACTACGAGGCTACGATGACACAAACCCACTACATGAGGCTACGATGACACAAACCCACTACATGAGGCTACGATGACACAAACCCACTACATGAGGCTACGATGACACAAACCCACTACGAGGCTACGATGACACAAACCCACTACATGAGGCTACGATGACACAAACCCACTACGAGGCTACGATGACACAAACCCACTACATGAGGCTACGATGACACAAACCCACTACATGAGGCTACGATGACACAAACCCACTACATGAGGCTACGATGACACAAACCCACTACATGAGGCTACGATGACACAAACCCACTACATGAGGCTACGAGTGACACAAACCCACTACATGAGGCTACGATGACACAAACCCACTACGAGGCTACGATGACACAAACCCACTACATGAGGCTACAGTGACACAAACCCACTACATGAGGCTACGATGACACAAACCCACTACGAGGCTACGGTGACACAAACCCACTACATGAGGCTACGATGACACAAACCCACTACATGAGGCTACGATGACACAAACCCACTACATGAGGCTACGATGACACAAACCCACTACGAGGCTACGATGACACAAACCCACTACATGAGGCTACGATGACACAAACCCACTACATGAGGCTACAGTGACACAAACCCACTACATGAGGCTACGATGACACAAACCCACTACGAGGCTACGATGACACAAACCCACTACATGAGGCTACGATGACACAAACCCACTACATGAGGCTACGATGACACAAACCCACTACATGAGGCTACGATGACACAAACCCACTACATGAGGCTACGATGACACAAACCCACTACATGAGGCTACGATGACACAAACCCACTACATGAGGCTACAATGACACAAACCCACTACATGAGGCTACGATGACACAAACCCACTACATGAGGCTACGATGACACAAACCCACTACATGAGGCTACGATGACACAAACCCACTACATGAGGCTACAGTGACACAAACCCACTACATGAGGCTACGATGACACAAACCCACTACATGAGGCTACGACAGTCATTAAGACAAAACGCCATTACAGCCCACATCACTTCTTTAGAATAGACTCAAATGGAATAGAATAATCTAGATTAGAATGGAAACGTTATTGTCCACTTCCTGGTAATCACTTCCTTGCACCGCCATCAACAGCTGTTCGGAACACCGTCAATTAAATGGCGATTAAATATGCTGTTTCTCTTTCAGTTGATTACTGGGAGTTGCCTGATTAGCCACTAATTATTTGTCATCTGAGAATGGTTAATTCACAAGTGTTTCCTGGCGATTTATCAAGTGTAATCAACGAAGAAAATTAAAAGTTGAACTGTTAAATGCAGAATTAACAGGATAATTATGTAATGGCACAAGGCAGCCACCATTAATTGTATCAACTTCTATAAAAACACATAAATGCTTATTTAGAAATTAAACTCAGAGAAAAGTTGTTATTTATCTTCTAAAAGAGGCAATTATACATTAAACAGTATATTTACTTTAAACTTTTCTTTAATGACCTATTAGGAACAAAGTTGTGAATTAGTAGCTATTTAAACACAAATAATTGGTTGTTCTTGTGGCTAATTACGCCCAAGGTAATTAAGGAGCTGAGTGAAAAGAAAAGAGAGAGAGTAAAGAGAAGGCATTGGAGAGGCGTTGTCTGACTGGGCTTTTATAGGAGAGGGGGAGGAGGAGAAGGAGTCTACTGTGTTGGGAAAGGGGCTAGTGGGGTGAGACTGGAATGTCAATGATGGGACAGTGTGTGTGTGTGTATGTTCGGTGTGGGGTGTTAATGTGTGTGTGTGCCTACGTCTGTGTGTGTGAGCGTGTGCGTGTGTCTGCGTTCAGGGGGACGGGTGTTAATGTGGGTGTGTGTGCCTACGTCTCTATGTGTGTGTGTGTGTGTGTGTGTGTGTGTGTGTGTGTGTGTGTGTGTGTGTGTGTACCATAGCTGCAAAAGAACACAGGTTCTGGGCGTTGTGATAGATCTCTACCATACCTAGGAGGGCACATTGCTCTGGAACTCTCTTTCTCTGTTTTTTAACCATCCTTTTTTCTGCCTCTCCATCCCAACATGCTACACACACAGTTATTATATCTACAGCAACAGAGACCCTGCTTTCTAACACTGGATTTATTGAAGCAGTTCTTTAATTAAAATGGACATTTCTCTGTCGTTTTTTAAGGGTAGATAACTAGTGAGAGAGAGAGAGAGAGAGAGAGAGAGAGAGAGAAAGAGAGAGAGATAAAAGAGAGAGAGAGAGAGAAAGTGAGAGGAGAGAGAGAGAGAAAGCGAGAGGAGAGAGAGAGAGACCGAGAATGAGCCTAAAACCGAGAGAGAGAGAAACAGACCAAGAAATGGAGACAAAAATAAATAACAACAAAACAACAGAAATGTGTTGCCAAGTAAGTGTACTGTATCTGTGGCTATGAGGGATGATTAGTAAGTGTACTGTATCTGTGGCTATGAGGGATGATTAGTAAGTGTACTGTATCTGTGGCTATGAGGGATGATTAGTAAGTGTACTGTATCTGTGGCTATGAGGGATGATTAGTAAGTGTACTGTATCTGTGGCTATGAGGGATGATTAGTAAGTGTACTGTATCTGTGGCTATGAGGGATGATTAGTAAGTGTACTGTATCTGTGGCTATGAGGGATGATTAGTAAGTGTACTGTATCTGTGGCTATGAGGGATGATTAGTAAGTGTACTGTATCTGTGGCTATGAGGGATGATTAGTAAGTGTACTGTATCTGTGGCTATGAGGGATGATTAGTAAGTGTACTGTATCTGTGGCTATGAGGGATGATTAGTAAGTGTACTGTATCTGTGGCTATGAGGGATGATTAGTAAGTGTACTGTATCTGTGGCTATGAGGGATGATTAGTAAGTGTACTGTATCTGTGGCTATGAGGGATGATTAGTAAGTGTACTGTATCTGTGGCTATGAGGGATGATTAGTAAGTGTACTGTATCTGTGGCTATGAGGGATGATTAGTAAGTGTACTGTATCTGTGGCTATGAGGGATGATTAGTAAGTGTACTGTATCTGTGGCTATGAGGGATGATTAGTAAGTGTACTGTATCTGTGGCTATGAGGGATGATTAGTAAGTGTACTGTATCTGTGGCTATGAGGGATGATTAGTAAGTGTACTGTATCTGTGGCTATGAGGGATGATTAGTAAGTGTACTGTATCTGTGGCTATGAGGGATGATTAGTAAGTGTACTGTATCTGTGGCTATGAGGGATGATTAGTAAGTGTACTGTATCTGTGGCTATGAGGGATGATTAGTAAGTGTACTGTATCTGTGGCTATGAGGGATGATTAGTAAGTGTACTGTATCTGTGGCTATGAGGGATGATTAGTAAGTGTACTGTATCTGTGGCTATGAGGGATGATTAGTAAGTGTACTGTATCTGTGGCTATGAGGGATGATTAGTAA